>NC_056744.1:1132209050-1132224050 GCF_019279795.1 Protopterus annectens | reverse complement strand
ACTGCTGAAAGTTTCTTGTGAAGAATGCTGCCTGTACTTCCTCGAAGCATGCTTTAGTCATGTGAATTGTGGATTAGACAGCTTTATTAGTAAAATTACAGGCTTAGTGTTTTTTGGCTCTACAAGCTGTGATGGGAGTTTATTTTGTAACAGCACACCTTCATTAAAGCTGCATCTTTTATTAATAAGATTAAAATGCATTATTTTGGGTAAGTTGAAGAAGCATCGTCACACTGACATATTTTCAGAGCACTGTTTTATGTTATTTTTAGCACCCATTCAGCAGGCATCCAGCTACAATGGAAGAGAAGGAAAAAAACTCGCTGTGTATATAGTTCAGCAGTCCTGGTGACTACACCTTTAACTTAAATATATTCTAGCACCGGCCATACATGGCGAGCGGACGTAGCTGGCATGTGTGGGTTGTGTAAGCTGTTTTGTTCAGTGCCTTTTCTTTTTACTGGTTTAAAAAATTCCAAGCTTGCATAAGGAAACAAATGATGCAGTTTATACTGTTTCCTTTTAAGAGTAGGTGTACAGTTGTTGGCCTGAACTGTCAGCCACGGAAACAGTGACTGTGATATGCTTTAGTATGCACAAGCATTCTTTCTGGCTTAACAGTTACTGTAGCTTATTACTTGCACATCTGAAGGGAATTTTGTTGAGGTAGCAGAATTGAAATACGAAATCTGGGCTGACATGTTCTGTAACTAATTTCCTTCAGAAGCCTCAGGGTGAATGGATAGCAGTTTGCATTGTAAGAGTTTTGAGGCATTTTCATTAAGTCCACTGTTCCAGTCAGAGCGCGGTAGAACTAACTCTGTTGAAGCGGGGTGGGGGTGGGGGGGGTTGCTCAGGAAGATTAATGAACATAGTTCTTTACTAAATCTGGCCCCTGTGATAGCAATTGTCAGTGATGTAACTGTATTCGTGACACAGCTGAATGGACATTGCTTTCTGATCTGTTTCTGCTGCATTTCTTAAAGAACTTGAGGTTTCAGCAGCATTTATCTTAAAGCAAATTTTTGTTTGCATTACAAGCAGTGCATGCAGTTTCAAAGGGATGAGCTCCCACCATTTGCTGCAGGACAATCATTACTGAAAAGGCCTTCTTCAGCTGAGAAGCACTGATCAGTTGAAACTCACCAGAGTCTCATCAGGCTGTCTTTTTAATGATTCATTTAAATGTGTCATTTCGTTTTGCTTTTTATTGTCCAATTTCTCTTTGATTTTGCCCAAATGAGGGGGTTGAATTTATTTTATTTGTTCTGCTAAGCATGAATCACCAACTAAATGTAGTCAATCTAACCAGGAGTATTGCAGGTGTAAACAATAAGTAATCCTTTAAAAGCTGCGAAAAGTTACTGAGCTGCGAAAAGTTACTGTGCTTAATGGAGAGGAAGAGTTGTATATTTTCAGAGGTTACACATTTTAAGAATTTTCAAGGTTAGAAATAACCCAATAACATTTGGTAGGCAAGCAGTTGGACAGTAAGCAGTTACCTGCATCACAGCCATATTTTTATCTTGCTTACAATGTTCCTGTTTTATGTTCTTTTGGGTACACCCCAGGCCTAGGAGACCGGCATTTGGAGGAGGGAGAATCACAGGAAAAGAGTATAAGGAAGGGTAATATATAGAGGGGGGGACAGAAGTTTAGAAATAGAGTACCACTGCAAGACACTATAGGTACGAAAGAACTGGATGGAAAAGTAGAAAAAAGAAAACAAATGTCTGAGAAGTAAGGAGAGATGAGGAACTAAAGCATGAGTGGGAGTGGGCAGTGGGAGAGTGGGAATGGGAAGAGTCCAGTAGTAAAGAGGCATCGTGAACAGTGGCTGTAGGCTTAGAAGTTGAAGGATTGGATAGTTGAGGAGAAGAGAAGGAGAAAAGCAAGTCAGGGTTTTAGAGTGAGGCAAGAATCTAAGAAGGTGAGTATATTTCATGTAAGAAGACATGAAGGAGACCAGTAGAAGGTGTAATCATGTTATGCCTATGGCAAATGCATTGTCATTTTGGAGGAATTTTGTGTTCTGTTTTTGACTACCATGGCAGGAGTGTCAGATGCTTTATTAGGCCACGTGGCTAGTCTTGTCTTACTCCTATGGACAGTTTGTTCTGTAACTTTGCCGTATAAAGTAAGAAGGTACAATTTCCGTGCCTGCAATTAGTTAGGGGAACTCGGCCAAACAAGGTAGATGTTTGGTGAGTAGACTTTAAGCAGAAGTGTGCAATTCTAAGACGAGGTAGATAAAAAGGGCACTTGGAAAAATTCAGGACTTCGTCTTATAATCTGATCTTGGTGTCTTTTACGTTTGAGCTCTCTTGATGATTGATTGCTTTTAAGGCTTTATAGGGATGAGTCTGTAAGAGCAGCCCAGATGTGAAAGAAACACTTATTTCAGATTTGTTCCATTCAGTGGGTTGTGGTTGCATTGAGGCTTCTAAAGATAATAGAAGCAAGTAGGAGTGTTCAAAGTAAGTTGCTGTAGCGCATGATTTGTATAGAAGACTATTTGTAACATGCTCATTTTTGTTTTGTTCTACAGATTAAAAAAATAGAATTGTTATTTGTAAATTGGATTTGGAAAATGTTACCAGTTCTTACAGTTTGGCTGAGGTCACAACTGCAGTGCCAGTGTTCTTTGTAGCTGTAATGGTAAAGGGTAGGACCAGTAACAGACATCATACCCAAGTAACACTGTTTGCGTTTTGTGTGCATGCAGGATAAAGATATGATGGACTTTCCACATTTTTATGTGGAGTTAGAGATGTTCTGCAGTTATACTCTTGTGGCATTTCGAGTAAGAGCATAGTCTTTTAACCTGCATGACATGCTTCCTCACATTTTTTTTTATAGAGTAAAGCGGTCAATAAATTAAGCGTCTTTGACCCATGTCAGACTATGAAAATATCAGTATTCCAGCACATTAACAAAAATTGTAAATTGTCTGTGACCTATGAGTTAGCCTAGTGGAACATTTAGAGAGAGAAATCACATTTTCCTGTCTTAACAGACTGAAATATTCATTTTGGATTAGCGAGATGGAAGTTTGGATAAGGTCATTAAGGTGAATTTAAAAGTGGTCATTGTTGACTATGTCAGAGGCCTTTGGCAGGTCGTACAAATGGGCCTATGATACTACCCAGATGTAGCTGAAGGAGTGACTGTGTCTGTGCTGTGGGCTTGTATAAAGCCACGATGGTGACTGAAAGTGTCAATTTTGTGAGCATTGAGTATAAATGCACATTTCTGGATGCCTGCCGAGGAAGTTGGTGGCTGCCTATGATGGGGCCTACCTAACGAAGAGGGCTCATAGTTGAAGTCTTCCAGAGGCGTGGTACATGTCTGCAAAGAATGCATTGGATAGTCAGGGTATGAAGAACTGGCATACTGCTGGCTTTATAATTGAGGGAGCAGAGTGCTGCTAAGGGCAAGGTTTGCACTTCAGGCACTATTGGTGGTGGTCACAGATATGCAGATGCTAAAGAGTTAAGATGGTACAGTGATCTTAAAAATACAGTTATTTTAAAGTTTATGCATAATTGTGCGGCAGGCTGTTAAAGGAGTTATTTGTGGAAGGAGATTGGTAGATGTGTTTTTTTTAATGGTTGCACAACTGATTGATCCTAATCTGATGACTTTTTTTATTTGTAGTAGTCTTTGTGCCATTTCCTGCCCTTCCAAAAGAAATCTGGAATGTAGTCAGTCTTCTGCTTTGGTACTCTTTCCATTTTTTTTTCATTTTTTTTATTATCAGACTAAGACACAAGACACTAGTATTGGGTTTAGTGTAGGGTGGTGGTCTGGGTGTGACCCAACCATTTAGTTATGATTGCCAGTCTCTTAAAGATGGAGGCAAATGCATAGTTAAATGTTTAGGTGGTGTAGCTAAGATCCTTCAGTATTGCAAAATGGCAGAGTAAATTCATCATCATATTTTGTTTTAGTGCAAAAGGATTAGTACTGTGTGCCTTTTGGATACTGCCTTGGCAACATCCAGCAAGGGGTGGCAAATCTTAAGGTCAAGCATAATGTTAGGTGCTGTGAAATTTACAGAGGCAGAAACATTTCACTGATACAGGTAGGAAGCCATTCCAAACAAAGGGGTTGGGAATGTTGGGAACATGTTGTCAGCATTTTTGTAATACTAAGCATGTCAACGTTTTGCCTAATTTTCTGAGTGGTTGCATACAGACTAGCAGACTTGATCACATATATATTGATCCGTGTAGAATAAGCATCAGTATTAGAAAAATTCAAGGCAGCCGTTATCTAAGCAGCAATAAAAAAAAAATGAATCATTAATAGTCCAATGTTTTTGTTCAGTGTATGCCATGATGTATCCCTGTTGCTTTGCCCATTACATTTAACTTTACTTTTTAAGGTTGTCTTCAAGCACCTTATTCTGCTTTGCGTACATACAACCTACGGTCATTGCCACTTCAGCCTTTTTTCTTTTCTTTTTTATTTTACTGGGATGTACTTTCCAGTGTTTTATCTGTTTCTTTGGAATTTTAGTAATTTGTAGACCACAAATGCAAGCACTGCTTTCTTCTTGTCGGTTCATAGGTTCATAATAGGCTATCTGCCCTAGGGCATTTATAAGCCTAGCCAGAGTGTGTTTGCTTTCGCCACCCATTTTAAATTAATTTTGCTATGCCCTTTTTCGAGGTTAGTATACTGTGCCTCTGTCTAACAGTGGCACAGAAGTGATACCTGGGGTAAACCTACGATCTCCCATCCACTCATCCATATTCCTCTTGGAGAGTCTCTGCCTAACCTGGACTGGGATTTTATTCCAGAGTGAAGGGAGCCTCTGGGTTATGAATCTGTCCCCCCAGCATGTCCTATTTATTTCAGTGCTGAGGTTCAAGTCTCTCGAGCGCGTAGCTCGATGGGATTTGGATTTTCTGAGGTGCAGCATGTCCATTAATTCCGGGTTGGACATGGCTTTATACGTTGGGCACAGATCGCCTCTGAGCAGGGGTATGCCACTGAGTAGAGCTGGAGTTTCTTTAACCGGGCAGCATATGGCATCTGTTTTGAGCCCTTTGATCCTCTTGGTGAGGTACTTTTGGGGTCTTTCCAGTTGCTGCAGGTGTCTGGTAAGGTACATCCCAAAAGGGGCATTGTACTCAATTATGGGCCTGATGAGGGATGAGTAAAGAGGCACAATGACCTCCCCTGATCTAGATGTGAATCCCTTCATGATTAGGTGAGCTATATAAAATGTTTTTTCTAACCACTTTGTCCACGTGGTTTTCAAATGAGAGATTTCAACTTGGGTCCCCAGGTCCCCAATTACTTCTTCCGTACTTAATGGTTTACCACTTATGTGGTAATTTGTGGGCATTTTGTTTTTGCCAAAGGGGATGACTATACACTTTTTGGCGTTTAGCTTGAGGCCATGGCTCTGGCACCATTTGTCTGTTTCTATGAGGCCCTTTTGTAGGATGCTTGTGTCAGCTGGAGAGTCTATTATGGCGCATAGTTTGCAGTCATCTGCGAACTTGGTCAGCCACAGTCCTTCCGTGTTGGCCTGTACCTCCGAGAAATATATACCGAACAAGAGAGGTCCCAGGACTAAGCCTTGTGGGAAGCCACTTTTAACTGGTTTGGAGTCTGACATGGCTCCAGCAATTCTAACCATGGTGGGTTCTGTCCTTGAGCCAGTTTGCAATCCATCTAGTGACATAGGGGTTTATATTTAAGCTGGTGAGCTTATCTATAATGCCCGAGTGTTGTATTGTATCGAAGGCTTTTGCGAGGTCCAGGAAGGCTGTGTGGACCACCTTCCCCTCGTCAATGGCCTTGGTGACTGTTTCAAAGAAATCAACCAAGTTTAAGAGGCAGGATCTGCCCTTAAAGCCGAACTGGGTAGGATCCAGTGTCTCTAGGTCCCCAATATCTTTATTTATGAGGTCCATGATGATCCTTTCCATAGCTTTGCAGACCAAGCTAGTCAGGCTTATGGGGCAATAGTTTCCAGGATCCGTTGTGGCACCACCTTTGTGGAGAGGGGGACCACTGTTGCTGCACGCCACTCTTTGGGTACATATCCTGTAGTAAGGCTGAGATTGAACAGTAGTTTTATGTTTGGGTTTAGCTCTTCTTGAAGTTCATGTAGGACGCAGCCCGGGACACCGTCTGGTCCCATTGATGCTGTGTTTTTTGCTTTGGAGAGGGCGGCTCTTACCTGAGCATCTGAGATGTCAAGGGGGCAGCACTCTGGTATAGATATTTGCCCTTTTGGTGGGGGGAGGGGGGGGAGTTTGCACTGAACCTGTCAGCTAGGATGTTGGCCATGTCTGTGGGTTTGGTGTATTTTTTTTGTCATTTTGGACTAATTCTGAGCATATCTGGGAATTACCACCCAGGTTCCTAACATAACTAAAGAAAGCCTTGTGATTATCCTTGGTGTCCTGTGCAATTTTTCTCTCAAAGCTGGCCTTAGACGATTTTATGAGTGCCCGTAGTTTTTTTGCTAATACTGATCAGAGATGCCTTCCCTTTTTGGGATTTTGCTGTAACCAGTAGTAGCTTCCTCCTTCTATTGTATAGTTTGTTTATGGCTGGGGTCCACCAGACAGGATGCCTGCCTTTGGAGGATTGGGTCTTGGTTTTATTTGGGATTGCATGATCCATGCATTCCTGAAGGTGTTCATAGAATGCATTTATAAAGGATTCTGCGGTCTGGGCCGTATTTTCCACAGGCCCGGGGGCTTTGAAGGATTCCACCTCAGTTTTGAGGAGTGTGAAATTTGCTTTAGAGAAGTTTTTCACTTTGGTTTTCTGGGCAGGGGGTGGGGTCGGGATGTGAATATCCAGTGAGATTAGTTTGTGGTCTGATCTTACCAGTGAAGGATACACTTCTGGTCTGGAGCATAGAGCCCCCATGTTGGTGATGATCAGGTCCAGTATGTTTTCCCCTCTTGTGGGAGTGGTAACAAGTTGTTCCATAGCATTTGAGTTTATAAATTCTGGGAACCTTTGGGCTAGGGTGTTGGAGCTAGAGTAATGCTCCCAGTCTATGTTTGGATAGTTGAAGTTGCCCAATATAATGGTGTTTGAAGAGACCTTCATATTTTCCAGTGTTCTCAGGAAGGCCGAGTGGGGTTCCTGGGTTTGGGAGGGTGGTCTATAGCAGGCTACAAAATGGAAGGCAGTTTTACCCACTGTTAGTTGCACATGGATAGTCTCTGATGCTTCGTGCTGTGCCACCAACCTGGAGGTGTGGATATCTTTGACGAATATTGATACTCCCCCTCCTTTTGTGGTTCGTTCCAAGTTTTGGGGCCGAAAAGCATGGTATGAGGTATAACCTGGTAGTGCTGGGGTGCTCTCGGGAGCCTTGAACCAGGTTTCTGTTACTGCACAGATATCGATGTTCTCCATGCTAAGGAGAGTTTCGAGTGCGTGCATCTTGAGGTTTAGACTTCTGGCGTTGAGTAGCATTACTCTTAGTTTCTTATCCCTTGTGATACCTATGGAGGTGGGTTTGTCTTTTGAGGCTTGCCTAAAAAAGGCACTATGGGGGTGGCAAGAGCCTTTGCCAATATCCGAAAGCCCAGGGGTGACAGGTGCAAGCCTTCCCTAGCGAAGCATCGTGGCTTGTTGAGCATGTCATCCCAGGCTGACAGGCATTGGATCCCCTTTGAATGACACCAATACTTAAGCCAATTGTTGAAATTGATCATCTTGTCTTCATATTGTGGCATCATTCTTGGTGAGGGTAAGATGCTACTCAAGGTCAGGGTCATACCGACCTGGGCTACATGCTCAGAGAGCTCCACTATGTCTCTCTTCATGTAGTCCAGGGAGGTACGTCTCAGGTCATTCACACCAGCATGGACAATGACGGAGTCATATTTGTACTTGCCTTGGAGTGACTTGAGTGCTTGTGTTATGTGGCGGATCCTAGCGCCCGACAGGCAGCTCACCATGACCTTCTCCTTGTTCAGCCTGGTGAGCGGGACATCAGTGTGCCTGACTATAGAGTCACCTATTACAAGTGTATCAGGTGTGTTGTTTAGCCTTAAGGGCTGTGACTGTTCGGCACACTGGCTTTGTGAGCTATGAGTTGTACGTGTTTTGTTTTGGGGTAGCGGTTGCTTGGGTGTCTGCTTTGGAGGTCTCTGCTTAGGCAGATTTTTATTTAGAGCCTTTGAGTATGTTTTTGTGTGTTTGTGTTTGGTTTGCTGTCGTGGTAGGTCTATGTGAGACTGGAATTGTAGTGAGTGTGGTTTCCTTCTCCTCCTGACTGGTTACGCCAGTATTGAGTTGAGAGAGCTTCGCCTCCAGTTTGGCTATATGGTTGCATCTCTCACATGTGTTGGAATTTGTTGGGAGGAGGAGAGGGTTGTCCGTTTACATGAGGCAGTTGTAACATTGCCTCAAGTTTCCCAGATTCACCAGCTGGACCGGAGAGGAGATTGACAACTGACCTTTGGACATGCTAGAATAGTATTGGGAATTCCTTTATAATTGAAAAAAAGGGACAATGGGGAACAAGGTACTCAAGTGGAGTTTGTGAGGGTGTAGTGCTTTTAATTTTTCAGTGCTGACTTAATATAATTGCTTTAGTGAGCAAGTGCCAGGCTTTAGAGTAGGAATAGGGTGTTTATTATGAGAACTAGATCAGTTCTAAGGGAAAAAGTGAAGAGCAGACTTTGTGGAGCTGAGAATGGTTTAAACCCAATTAAATGGAGCTGCCCGATGCTACGCTATGTGCAAAATCGTGCAAAGCCGCGCCAAAGCGGGTTTTATACAGGGGGACTTGAAAGAGCTACAAATTGGCCCAAAATAGCCAATAGACTACCAGATTCTTGTGCTGGGAACACTCCTCCAGGGATAGATAGGCTGCTCTAAGCTCCCCACTGCCACTGGTGAACAAAGAATTCTCCCTTTATCCAAGAAAGGAAATGGGCAACACAGGAACTTTCCAAAAGTCCAGAATACAGCAAAGCCTGTATTTGGACTACTCTAGGTCAGGAAAGGCAGGAAACAAGGATCATTTTTTTGTTTTTTTTTCTTTTTTGCAACAAACAGCTGGAAAATGTAATAAATATGTAACACAGGCTAGCGCACTTGAGTGTGTAGCCTCAACAGGTAAATGCAACAAACAGGACAAACTTTAAAAGTGCAGGTGCAAAAACAACTTTAAACAGTTTAAAACAGTTCAAGAAGCAGAAATAGTTGCAGTTTAGCTAGATCGGACAGTCGCCCAGGTAGTAGCAGGAAAACAAACACTTATCAGGTTAGCAGTCGCTCTTTTAGCCTCTCTGCTGCTAGCACCAGGGTGATCTTACGATGGGAATTTTAGTGCTTTGTTTTCCATTTGCTACACTGCTGTAGTGCAGCTACACCACAACTGTGAAGTTTCCCCCCTCCTATTCACATCCTTTAACTGCCTTCCCTAAGCACCAGCTAGTATTCTCTTTTCATTAGACACTGCTTAGGGATTGCTGAAGTTCTGCCTAATTGCTGTCTTAGCCTGGCTTGCTTGCTTAACTTTGTTGTACAAGTGTATACTTGCCTGCTTTTGGGAGTAATACAAAACTTAAGTTATATTCTTCAGGGTGTGTACCCTGGTTTCAACATTATACTT
Organism: Protopterus annectens; assembly: GCF_019279795.1. Taxonomy (NCBI): domain Eukaryota; kingdom Metazoa; phylum Chordata; order Ceratodontiformes; family Protopteridae; genus Protopterus; species Protopterus annectens. Next base: position 1,132,214,440 of record NC_056744.1, on the reverse strand, counting down.
ATTTTCTGTTGGTTCCCTTCTTCTTTGCGTATTTTGCCATATTTATGCCATCAGGGCTGCGGTATTCTACATCAATTTTATTTGAGTCAGTCTGAATGGATTGCATGCTGTTTTGCACTTGAGCAGGGAAACATGTCTTGCATATGATTGGATAAGTTACAGGAGTAGCTACTTCACTGTTTTGTTGTGTATTAAACAATGCTTTACAGAATCAGACCAAGCTTTTTAGTCTAAGGTGAGTTTAGATGGGCTTCACCAGAATAAAACTTACTTCTAATTTGACTTTTGCTGATGTTTACATCTCCAGCATGTGATGTTTCTCATTTTTAAGGTTTTTATTTGTCCTGCAATTTATTTCCATGAAAAGGTTCTCTTGAATAAAGCTGGCATAGTAACATCTTGTGAGGTCTGCTTTTGAGTATGAAAAAAACAAAGCATAAAGTCAGTGTCAGGAAAATCAGTCCTTTCTTTTCCTCATGTTAATTTGTGATTTTTAAACTGCTGTTGGTATATTTGGAGACCATAAAAAAGGTAATAAAACCTTGCTAACAATGACTAGGAGGTGGTTTTGACTAGTTTGAGTAATATATACGGTGCAGTGGTGTTGCACTAGCATTGTCGCCTCACAGTAAGAGGTTCTCCAGTTCGATTCTCAGCTGGGGTGCCTTCTGTGCAGAGTCTGCATGTCCTCCCTGTGTTCGTGTGGCTTTCTGTCTGTTGGCTTCATTCCAAGTCGGACTTTCCCAGTAAACAAATGTTAAATAAAATAAATATGTAGTAATTTGGGCAGTAAGATATTATTTTTATTAGAAACAACTTTTCGTCAAACGTAAAGAAGATTTTGTTCTCATTGAGGTTTTTAAAATCTTTTGACACAGGTTCATAGATGTATACTAGGCTATTGATTATCTAAAGCCTGCTAGTTTTAGTCTGAAGGAAAACCGCACCCAGAGACTGAAAAAAACAAGTTTATTTCATCGAGTCTTGATGTTTCCTACACTTCAACACTACTTTTGGAATCTTAACTTTTTGTTATATTTTTGGATGTAATTTCAGAGTCTGCTCACATGCGGTCTGCATCTTTTTTTTTTTTTTTTTTTTTGTGCACCTCCAGGTATCCCATAATGCAGTGCTTGGCTTTAAAATATTACATCATGGCCCCAAAGCTCTTGTCAATGCATTGACTTGATAAGTTTTCACGTATACCCTGCTTTCTTTTAGTCAGTTAGATTTAATTACCATTTTTCTTGCTTTTCATTGACTAAAAAGACAAACTGGGGTAATCACAAAGGGACAGTGTTCTCAGCACATGAACTTTGTCTCCTGCTGTGATCCTAACAGTCACAGCAGCAAACTGCTCATATTTACCACTTTGACAGATACAAAGGGGAGGTGTTATGGGGAGGAGAGACGAGTTTAAGGACTACAACTCTGGCATAACAAAAGAATGAAAATTGGCCACTTTAGAAATAAAAAGAAGTAACCGGCACTGAAAATACTGATGTTCTTGTTTCACTGTTGCAGTCATCACATTTGGGTTATCTGCTTGCAGTAGCCCTCAGTTGGCCTGTTTAACAAAGTCTTGGGTCCTGCGTCAGTTGCTGTCTCTTCTTCCGTGATGTCAGGTAGTCAGGGGTATAAAACATGCAGCAGACACCATTACATCAGTCTTTCTTGCCATGTAGTGCCTGAAGCAGAAGTAGTTGCAAGTGCTGGTCGGCCGACTCCTGAAATTTTCGGTTTCGATTTTCAGAACCGAAGTCTTCGACTAAAGCTAAGTACCCCATTGGGGAAACTTTTTCTTGCTCTAAACCGATGTCAGTAAATAATTGCATTTCTTGTGGAAAGCAAATACCTCATAAAAATTTTAATTCGTACTGTATTCCTTGCCTAGGCCCTGACCACGACGCACCTCGCTGTCAGTTTTGTGCCTTGTTTAAACAATGAACTATCCGTCGTCGGTATATTTTTGCTTTTAAATATTTTGGTGCTTGGTTCAATTACCCAGATATGTCTTCGGTTAGCCGTCCAACTACCGACATTCTGAAAAAATGCAAAGATAAGGACTGAGACAGGCCATCTAGTTCCAAAGCTGCCGACGACGCTTCTCCTAAGCCAGTTGCCAGTTTGCTGGTACTCAGTGAGGTGCTTTTGCATCTCCTGATACCCGCTACTTCAGATTTGCAGGCCTCTACTGAGACCCATTCGGAGTCCGGTATGCCGCGAGATGCTTCAACTGTGGAACCTGCGGATGTCTCTACCTTGGATGAGTCTGGAGCTGCTGTGCAGGCACTGGCTTCCGAGGGTGTATTCAGGCCTACTGACTTGCATATCAAACCAACGCTATCTTCTTCTTCAAGGTCTATAACTCGAACCAGGCCTAGAAAACCAACGCCCAGACCGCAATGTCAGGCCTCTATGCCTAAAAAACAAATAAGCCTGGCTGAAGACCTTATTACTTTAGTCAGGGGAACCTTCCCTCTCTAAAAGACATAGGACTGAGTTTGCTTATGATACTTCTGACCAGAATTCTGAAATTTCTGTCTCCCCTGATGACCAGGATTTACCCTTGTCTACCTATGAGGATTCTGATGCTGTGGACTTTTCCCTCTGCGCCCCCCCCCCCACCCCAGAGGATTTCTCTTTTGGTGAAACCTGACATACTTTTAGGGAGCATTTTCGTTGGGAAAGTCAGGATTACTCTGTTTCTAAAAAGAGGCTTGGAGATTTCTTTCTTCTGCCCCAGCACAGGCCTTTAGTTATCCCTCCTGTACTAGACATTATTGGTGATGCCTTTTCGGAGTCTAGCTTGGCCCCTGACTCTTTACCTCCTACTCCCAGAAAACCTGATAGATATTACGGGGTTCCTGACTCTTACAAGTTCCTTTTCAAAAATCCTACTGCGGATCCTGAGACCATTTCAAAGGGACCCAAGGGCATTAAAGCTACTAGTGCCAAAAATCCTACCCCCTCTGATAGAGACTCCAGAGCGCTGGATAGATGGGGTAAGAAGGTGTACACTTCTGCAACCTTGGCCATTAGGGCCTTGAATTGCCAGTTTCATATGTTAAAGTATCAGCAGCATTTTATTGGATTGCTTAAACAGAAAATGATGTTGATTCCTGATTGTGCTGCAAATAAGGATTTACGGGATTTAATGCATTCTGCTGAACAGGTTGGAAAGCATACTTTGCAATGTGGTTTTGATTCACTAGAGGCATCTTGCAAGGCTGCTGTCACTGGGTCTGTACTTAGAAGGCATAATTGGCTTAAGGAGCAATCCTTGCCAGTCCATGTTAAAGCTAAATTAGTGGATGCTCCCTTAAATCAGGATCGCCTGTTTGGCAACAAGGCAGAAGTTCTTAAAAAGATAGAGGAAAAAGCTAAATCTATGCAAACTGTTAGACTTCTTACAAGTACAACCTCCAAGATTTAGTAGGCATTGCCCTTCTAAGAATTGGTCCTTTCCAGCCTCTTACAGGCCTTCTCAATCCAAACCCAGATCCAGCAGATCACCCAGGCTTCTGTCCCAGGGTACGCACAGGACTAAGCAGTGGGGGGCCCCCACTTCCAAATCTGGGAGTAGTAAAACTTCCCCATATGGTAAACTACCTCAATGACAACTTTAAAAAAACTTCCAAGCACTTCTCATCCGACTGCCTCTTTGGGGGGAAAGGATTGCTCTACATGCAAAAAAGTGGGAACTTATTACCCAGGACAAATGGGCTTTAAATATAGTTTTCCAAGGATACAGATTTTACTTCCACACGTTGCCAATCCCAATCGGTTGGCCATATCTACCTCCAAATCAGTGGGCAGAAGCTCAAAAGCAAGTACTCTCTCTCTTAAGTATAAAGGCTATTCAGGCTGTACCAGAAGAGGAAAAGAGACAAGGTTTCTACTAAAGACTTTTCCTGGTACCCAGAAAAGACAACTTATGGTGTCCTATCCTGGACCTGCCTATCTTAAACACTTGTTTAGGTGATTCCAAAATTCAAGATGCTAACTCTTCACCAGTTGCTTCCTATGCTAGGCAAAGATATCTGATTGGCAACACTCTATTTAAAGGAAACCTACCTGCATATCCCAATCAGGGAATCTTGCAGAAGATACCTACGCTTCAAAGCAGGCTACATGCACTATCAGTTCTCTGCACTGCTCTTTGGCTTCTCTACTGCGCCCAGGGTATTCACGAAGTGCCTAGCTCCAGTCATTGCATTTTGCAGGCAAAGAAATATTCAAATATACCCATTCCTGGACGATTGTCTAATTCGGGCAGAAAGCCAGGGCATACTTTTGAATCATCTGGCTTTTGTACAAAGGGTGGGTGCTAACTTGTCTGGGGTACACCATAAATGAAAAAATGAATAAAGAAATCACACCTGGTACCCTGTAATCAAATTATATTCCTGGAAGCAAGCATGAATACAACTTCCCAGATGGCTTTCCTCATGTCCGATAAACAAATTCATTTGACAACCTACTTCAAACTAGTGGCCACAAAAACTCTGCTGTCTGCAAGGCAAATACTGCAAGCCTTGGGGTTCATGGCCTCCTGCATTCTTCTAATTCCATATGCCAGACTGCATATGAGGAAACTACAGTGGTATCTAAAAAGTCTATGGTGTCAACATTCTCAGGATCTAGAAGCAATGATTCCTGTTATACCTTGCCTACGGTTAGAGTTCCTTTGGTGGGCAGAGGCCTGCCACCAAAACAAGGGACTACCATTCACTCTGCCCCCTGCTGCCCAAACCCTAACAGACACATCAGACTATGCATGGGGGGGGGCTCACCTGGCAGGTAAGTGCATTCATGGCAAATGGAACCCAAGTCAAATTCACCTGCATAGCAATCAAAGAAATGTTAGCTGTACAGAATGCTGTGACAGCCTTCAAGGACCACATTTATCCAGGACAATTAGTGGTAAAGACTGACAACACCACTGTTATGTGGTACATAAGCAGGGGGGGGGACCCATTCTTACCCCCTCTGCAGACTAGCCATGGCACTGTGGAACACAGCCTTGAGCTACCAAGTGCATCTACAGGCTCAATTCCTGCCAGGAAAACTAAATACACTTGGAGACGGACTAAGCAGAAACCTCATGGACCCACACGAGTGGAAACTGGAACCAAAGACTTTCAACATGTTGACAAACAAATGGGGGAGCCTGGATATATACCTGTTTGCCTCCCCCCAGAACTACCAATTGGACAAATTTTGCAGAAGGACTCCCCACAAACAAGCTTGGATATTGGATGCTCTGTCCTTCAGCTGGAAAAAACTATCAGTTTATGCATTTCCTACTCTGCCTCTCCTCTCCAAAGTACTACTAAAGATCAAACAGGACAAACCAAGGACGATGTTAATTGCACCAGACTGGCCAC